>NC_050175.1:891318-921318 GCF_008315115.2 Sander lucioperca
ACCTCGTTCTCAATAGCAAAGCACTGCTACAACACACAAAGTTCACCATAATCTACAAAAGAACTACTTCCATGTGCGCCCTCATTTAGAAGTCTCCCAGCTAATCCTGCCTTGTAACTGACCAAAGTTGTAGAAACAGCCTTTCTTTTACTGTCTATGGAGCTAGCTAGCTGACATGATCTACATCTGAGCTACTGGGCATGTGCAGTGTAATCAAAGATAGTACAGAAGAAGAAGAAGAAAAGAGGTCTCACTCTGTAGCTAAAACAGAGACCAGCTGAAAAGAGGATCTGCAGCAGTGAGAGAGAGCACTGCAGTACAACAAAAATATGGTGTTTTTTGAAAATTAAATCATGTAAACCTATTCTGGTACAACCTTAAAATACAATTATGAACCTGAAAATGAGCATAATATGGCTGCTTTAATAAATACACACTACACTTACACTTATGCTCACTTTATATTGCCATTGTGTATGAATTGTGCTAGGCCTATATACTATAGTTCTGCGCCCTTCTCCGGATACAGCGTTCACTGCATGAGTAATTACATTCCATGCATCGGTTTTATTCGCTGCTTTGTATCCACTGCTGACGCTACTAAATATGATGTCGTTTTTTCGCTATCTTCTTGCAGCAGTACCTCCACTTCATAATTACCAAAGTTTTTCTTTCTTTTGGAGTCGAAGCCTCCACCATCTTTGCCACATCTTTTCGACATTTCTCTAAGTGTGCACACGGCCCTGCCATCTCATGCCCTTTTATGGGAATTAGCGGGGCGTTTACCTATGCTAACTAGGAGCAACTGGCACGAGCTTTCAATTTACGAAGACAGTGGGATTCATAATTCTAAGAACACCTGCAAACAATTCTGCTGTTTAAGAACATGTCATGAATCAGACTTTTCTTGACAAACTTTTCTTAGGAGCTTTCTTAAGAACAAATTTAAGAAAAAAATTAGGAAGATATTGGTGAATGAGGCCCAGTAGGTTCAACATTTCGAAAGTTTGCTGTAGCACATCAACCTTTTTTTCCCAAAGTATTTGACATATTTACTGGTTGACCTGGTGATGGGGCAAGCTGGAAAGTCACCAAGTTATTGCAGTTCATCCTCAGGGACACCAAGTTTCATGGCAATCCACCAAAAACTACAAATGTGTACTTCATGGGGGCACAATAGGAAAAGTCAGGTGATCATCAAAGTCAGCAGGATTCATCCTTTGGGGACCAAATGTTATGGCCATTCATCCAGTAGTTGTTGAGATATATTTCAGTCTAGACTGACGTGGAGGGCCAACCAGTGGACGGGCAGACTTTGCCATGCTAAATCTTAAAAATAACATAACTACATTTGAAGTATTCAGGAAGAAAAGGGGCATCATTTTGATCCAGCATTTATTTGATTTATTTATGCTAATCTAGTTTTATTTGCCTATAGTGAAATTTGAAAGCTCATAGTGAAACTGGAGGTTAAAAGTTGTAGATTTGCACAACATAGTTGAAAGTTGAGGATTTGTGTAATGTGAATTGCTCCCTTTGCTTCACAAGGTGTGCAAGTAGAAAGACAAATAGAATGGTGAAAAAATAAAAACAATGTGGGTTGTGTATTGGCACAAGCGTTTCGCAGAGATGTTGTCACATTTGTAGAAATAGAAGTATATTAGTTTCCTATAGTCAACACTCCAGGAGTTTGTTTTACAAAACACTAATGGTGTGGATTGGCTCCACTGTATTTAAGCCTGTCCTATAGTTACCATTCGTTAATGCTTAATAGTGTGCTGCGGCATAGTTCTATAAATATTCTATAAAGTGTAGAATAATGAATAAAGGATGAGGATGAGTGGAAGTGTGGAGAAAACAATTAGGGAGCTATGGACAATAAATGGACACTATGTAACAGGGGACATTCCACAGTTTGTTATGAATATCAGAGTAGTATCAGGGTCACCTGACACCTGTCAGTCCATTGTAAAGAGCCGGTGCATGAGTGGAAATGCTTCACAAAATAATTACAGTGCTCACTTGTGTTCAAATGGGTGTACAGTGTGTACTATGTGTACAGTTAATGTTTGTGATTAACATATTTGTGGCAATGTGGCTTCATCCACACACTGCCTGTGCGATTGAGCCAGGGACACTGCGATGTTCCCTTTGACTAGGTGCATTGGGTTTGGCTGCTGTTCAGTACAGCACTGGGTGCAGACCTTATTAGCAGGCTATTGGGCTTCAGCGTGACTCCATCAGGCAAATCAAGGCAACCTAGACCCAGGACCCTATTAGTATGCTAATAAAGTCACTTCTCTAATGACTGATTAGCAATTCAGCAGATTTTGTCCTCGCTCCGCTTGTACACACAATTAAGTGAAATGCTCTCTTAGCATTCATATATACACGCACTTGCAGTGTTAATAGCATGCACATTTATTTTTTTATGTTTCTCATTGTCGGCAATTTATTTCTAACGCTCCCTCCCTCCCTCCTTTCTTTGGTTGTTTGTCTTGTCCACATTCACCCAGCACACAGAAGAGATATTTCAATTGTCTGAAATATAATATAAATGCGAGGAACGCTTAAGCACTGTTAATATTAATTTGAGTGTCTTTGTTTCGACTGTCAGCCGCAGTGGAGCTTGAGGCATTGTGTAAGAGAACTTTATTTCTCTGTTTGAGTTTGACCCTCTTGATGCTTGAAACCTGTGGATACATGTTGACACAGTGGCCCTTAGGGCACAGCAACAGCACTGTCACAGATAACACTTTTTCCACATCAGTGTGCGTTGGTGTTGAACGTGTAACAGACGCTGGGCAACATGTCTAACCCTGGCATCTCTGTCTTCCTCAGTGCTAAGCGGCCTCTGCTTCAATGACTGTCCAGAAGATGTCAAGGTAAGGAATCTGTCTTTGTTTGTCCTTGTTTTCTAATGACAGCATAAAAAAGTGAAATGTGTTTCTTATCTGTCTGACCAGTCTGACCCAGGTGTGTCCCTCTGGGTGTACTCTCTTGTACCCATTACACTTATCTTTCCATTCATGCATCTTTATCTTCCTCCAGAGTCTGTACTCTGTACGTTTTTTCAGCGGAAGAGCAAGAGATAGGATGGAATATCATGACTGCTGGCCAAACTTCATGTCTATAGGGAGGATCACATTTATATTCAGGAAATTAGGGAAGGGGATTTGAATGGGTGATGTGTTTTTGAGCTCTAAGTCAGTATAAGCTCCTATTTATGTGTAAAGTGGCTAGCCTGAACAGATGGACCAAAACAGTTGAAAGCATAAAGATAAATGAGGTTTGTTTTTATATGATAAAATACCATGTGATTGCCACCTGTCCATACCCCTCCCCCATTCTTTTTTTCTTAAAAGTAACAGACCTTCACAAAACAAGTCAGTAGCCATTGCTTACTGTACTGTATCTCATGCCCTCCCTTGTGGTTGGCATTGTCCAATAAAATATCAGTGTAAGATGTTTTAATACAAGGGCAAATAAATGCCAGGTGTGGCCGTTTTCCAACTCATGTCCTCTGTAAATATATTTTGAGGTTTGTTGTTGTTCAGGCACACTTTGACAGTAATGGTGTCTGTGGAGACTGGGTTTGTACTCATGATTTTATAATAACAGGTATTCGTTTGTATTTTACCATCTGCTCACATTCTTTAGTTTATGAGGTATCCAAGGCTTCATGTCTGCATGACGAGGCCAGACAGTGCTTTTCAGTTTGATACATACAAGCTTCAACAACATTAACTTCAGCCTTTCAAAGTGCTCCCAGTTTGGCCTTAAGCTCCATTAGTGACTCTAGAATGTGTTTCATTAAAGGTCCTATGACATGCTGCTTTTTGGATGCTTTTATATAGACCTTAGTGGTCCCCTAATAGTGTATCTGAAGTCTCTTTTATATAGGCCTTAGTGGTCCCCTAATACTGTATCTGAAGTCTCTTTTATATAGACCTTAGTGGTCCCCTAATACTGTATCTGAAGTCTCTTTTATATAGACCTTAGTGGTCCCCTAATACTGTATCTGAAGTCTCTTTCCCAAAATTCAGCCTTGGTGCAGAATTACAGCCACTAGAGCCAGTCCCACAATGAGTTTTCCTTAGGATGTGCCATTTCTGTGTCTGTACCTTTAAATGCTATTGAGGAGGAGAGGGGGGGGGGGGCAAGGTGGAGGGTGGGGGTGTGGCCTTGACCAACTGCCACTTTGCTTGTTTGCAAGCCATGATGTCTCTCTTTCTCATGGGTGGGCCAAATTCTCTGGGTGGGCAAAGCAGAGAAAGGGGAGGTAACCTTTCCCCTTATGACCTCGTAAGGGGGAGATTCCAGATCGGCCCATCTGAGCTTTCATTTTCTCAATTAATTAACTTAATTAACTTATTAACATATCATCAGTTTGAAGGCTTAACAGATGTCACAACACTTCACAGCAGTAAATACAGTATATGAGGGAAGCAGTATAACCCACAGCAGCAATAAGTTTAACCTCCAATCACAAGGTAAACAGTAGAAATATGCCATTCTCTTTACAAAGTAATCTTCCAGGAATGTGGCCTTGCACACTGTGCTTTACCAGATGACATTGCATTGCGTTGCTGCAAAAATCCCAGTCCCATGCATTGGACACATTCATCAGACAGCTGTTACCATGCTTTTTACTGTTAGAAAAGACTACAGTGCAGTTCATATATTTCACAGATAAACCTGAGAATTACACTGACCTACATCCAATAATTACCAGTTTCATTTTTGTATCCCTCTACCTCCATCTGTCTATCCATGTGCACTCTCCCTATCCCTTGATCACTCTCTCTTTTTCATCTTTGGTGTCTTGGAATTAACTTCCATTCCTGGTAGCAACATTAGACCACCAAAGCGGTACGGCCTCTGACCTGAGTCCAGCCACAGTTGGTCATAACGGAGAGCCGGCTGACGTGAATCCACACACACACACACAGATAGACCCATGACACACGACCCGCATCATTGTGTCAGTCTGAAGGGGCTATAAGGTGTGCATGGACAACATATAATTAGCTCTTAAACTATAATGCACATTTGAAGTTAAATGTAGCCACCAATTTATAGAGCAGTTAGCCTGAAGCTACTTTTATGTATCCCAAAGAGCCAACGTCTGATGATGATGTGTAGGTGGACAGAGACATCTGACAGAAATACAGCAGCCAATAGCGTCTCCTCATATAACCTTTCACCAATGGAAAGCCCTTTGCAAAACACATTAGCTTTGACATCAACAAGAGGCTGCTGGTATTAGAGTTGTTTTGGTTTCCTGTCTGTCTACTCTTCCACCGGCTTGTTGTCTAACTGAAAGGTATGATGAATGCTGTAGACGAGTGGAGCTCGCGGCTGTTTCTACTCCTCTCCTCTCCCATCCATCACCCGCTCTATCTTTTCATTTCACACCCCCACTCTTCTTCTTAGTCACACCTCTCTTCCTCTTCATCTTTCTATGAGCCCACTAATCTGCTCCTCTCTGGCTTTCTCATCTCTCTCTCTCTTTTTTTGACCTCATTTCTATTCCTTCCTCACCCGACCACTGAGTGTCACAGCACAAAGGGCCAAGTCTCTCTTGCAGTGTGTATGTACAACAAGCTCATGGTTAGCTGATGTAAAGCGAAGGATGACTCGACAGATCTCTTCATTAGTTGTCATCCTTTTGTAATGAAGAGATAAGACAAACCCCTCTGTATCCGCCCGCACAGGCGCACAATCACGCAGCCGTCACTCATTCCCGCTCAGTCAGATTCAGCCAGCTAGGTCAGACATTTGCCAAGTCACCTAGTGGAAATAAAACAACAACAAAAACTGGTCAAGTTCACTAAGGTGACAGCATGGCTGTCTATCTTTATGCCGGGTCACTCTCCGGCTTGTTTCTCCCTGGCCTCTTTCGCCCTTACGGACAGACAGCTGATGCTTCTCCCTTGCTTGTCTGTCAAAGCACTTTGTAAACTTAGTTTTTAAAGGTGCTATATAAATAAAGTTATTATTATTATTATTATTATTATTATTATTATTAAAAGAGACTTGCAAAATGTACATATCTGTCAGTTTTTTTAATTTGTGTTTGCATGTGTGTTTTTGCAGCCTTTTGGTGTTAACCAGCCAGGTCCCTATGTCATGTACACCACAACAGACTCCAACGGCTACCTGAAAAACGCCTCAGGTAAGAACTTTCTTTTTTTAAATCTCTTTCAAAGGTAGCTTTCACGTCTTGTGCTAAACTACCCACTTCAGTGATAGAGAATACCAGAGAAACATTTATTTTTCTGAGAACGTCACTGCCTGAGCATTTATACATCCAGGTCAGATTTATTAACAACTTAATCACCTAACAATGACAGCTGTCCTTAGTCTGGCTGGACACCTTGGAGTTTGTTTTGGAGGATTTCAAGAAAACAGAATGAGAAGAAGAGAGACATATTGATTTGATTTGCTTGTTTTCTTTTTTTATAAAAGAGAAAATAGCCTCTATGCCTTAAAGACAAAGGCTGAAGCAGAAAGGACAGCTAAAGAAAAGGCAACTGGAGGGGGATTAAATCAGTTTGATAAGGCTATAATGCTTGCTCCATGATGCTTCTGGAGTGTGTGTGCTGTGTTCACACTTCTATATTCATGTTAAAGTCATTATATATCTGTATAAATGCAGGTCTTGCTCACATGTGTATTCTGTAAAATGTTGCGATATATATCCAAATGTTTAATTGTTACAGGAAAATGAATACTCAACTTATGCTTATCCAGATTTATTTTTAAAAGATGAGTCCAAGTTTTCCAGGACTATCAATCAAATATTCAGCCTGGAGTTACTGCAGTGGCGCTGTCTATAGGATACAGTTTTCTTATAGTTGCTGCAGGACTGTTGCAGAAGAAGACTGGAGGCCTTATTTCCCCCATAACTTCTTCCACAGTGGACTGCAACATTCAACAAGCAGCACCTTCCTCCTTTTTGCTTCTCATTTAAGTCCACTGTACATATATTTCTAGAAAGGACCAGTGTCTTTGTTACAATTTGAAAAGCCACACAAGACCTGTGGATGTTTTCTTTGGCAGTTCATAAAGGATGAAGATGATTGTGCGTGCACTTGGTTAGGATGGGATGATCAAGAGTGCTGGAAGTGAGTTTCTGTTGCCCATTGATTGTTTTTTCATGAATTTTCAATCTCAAGCAGCTCTACTTCATGTAGTCTCAAAGGGCTCCTCCCTTCTGTTCTTGTTAAGCAATCCTGTCAACATCTGGCTGTGTTCTGTACTGGAATACACAAGGTACCACGCTGTCCCTAGGAGGTTTAGGTCAAAATTCATAACAACACATAACGTATGACTTAATGTATTTCCTTCATGTCACCTGTAAGCCCTGACTCCGGCTGTATTCATGATTATGTTGTAACCTGTAGGATCACTGGGTCTCCCTAGGATGAGACATTTCTGCAATCCTGGAGCTGATGAACACTGCACACCTCTTCTCTTCTACTTCAGACTGTTAAGGGTAGAAAGATGCATAGGTAGAGGGAGAGATCGATGCATAGAAAGATAAGACGAGACATTGAGGACAGCAATGCTGCTGTGTTGTATTAGCCACAGTTAACCTAGTTGATATTACATTGTGGGAAGGACACAGAGCTGCATGAGGACAAGATGCACTGACAGCCTGGGGTCAGGGATATATATAGTCTCACAATGCATTCCTATGTGCAGTACAATCCCACTTTGTCAGATTTCCTTGTTTCATTTATCTGTTAGCACAGTTGGAGTATATATATTTGAAAAGAGTAGACAGATCACAGTCTAACATCATTATTATTTCACAACCATTAGACAGCTATATGTTCTTGGCAACAAAACACTGCTGAAACTGTGGCCAGGATATCTCAGTCGATAGAGCGGGCGCACATATACAGAGGTTCATACCTCGACGCAGAAGGTCCAGGGTTCGAGTCCGACCTGGAGCGATTTCCTGCATGTCTTGCCCCTCTCTCTTCCCTTTCATTGCTTTCCTATCATTAAAGGCGGAAATGCCCAAAAAAAAAAATGTCTGCGGACCTTTCAATTAGGCGCTCTGTGTCCAAGCCTATAACACTGAGTAGACAAAAAGTAATAGTTGTCTTAAAACGTGACGAAACCCACAGTTTTATTTCCTCTCTACACACAAAAATAGGCCGTCAAATGGGCATAAACAGTGGAGAAGGTGGAGTGCTATCACCACCTGCACCCACGCCCACTGCAGAGATGATAGAGAGTGATTCAGAATCCCACTGAGAATGGAAGCAGGGACGTTTTTGAAGTCATACTAAAGTGAAATGTTAATTTTCAGTCTCATCTAAAATAATTTATAGAAATGAAATTACCTGAAACAAAAGGCAGTTATTTATGTTCTAACTTACATTTATCCAATTGCAAAACCGTGGGTATTATTATGCAGCCTCCAATCTTTTGGGAAAGCTTTAAACATAATTTTTTGTAACCTAGCTGCAACCACAAGAACAGTAGTGAGGTTGGCCGGCAGTCTCGCAATCAGTGTTCCAGTTCATCCCAAAGGTGTTGGCCTAGGATGTGGCTTAGGTCAGGGCTCTGTGCAGGCTAGTCAAGTTGTTAGAAACACACTATTGTAAAAATAAATATCGCTGTTGCTGTTTAGATTTCCCTTTCCATTCCCTACAATCTCTATTTTTTTACACCAATGTATCAAATGACGATGAAATGTGAAAGGGGTCGCTCATACTGATGAAGCTAAAGATAATTATCACCTAACTCAAACAGACTGTGGAAGTGGAACTCTGCAAACCAAATTACTGGCAATTGGGAGAACCATTTTTGTCACAAAAATAGGAAAATCCCTCCCAGGCATTCTGAGAGGTGGAATGAAGCAAGATGGGGCATACTAGTCGGGCTGATGACTCACCCCATTTAACTGTGAAACCCCCGGTACGATTCTCCCCTTCTCTATTTTGAATCTAGTTCATGTGAAGAAGAGATGGATGGTCTTGACATTTTGTCCACTCGGCCAGTACAACTCTTTCTGGGAAAAGTCTCCCAGTGTCTCCCCAGACAGCGTCTGTTCCTGGTTCGTTGTGTTCAGTAAGCAGAATCCCATTAATTTAACATTAGAATATTGTGGTGTATTACAGTCTGCCCATCATAACTTCAGCTTATTTTTCCAGTGTGTGTTTGACTGGGGTGCACGGAGAGAGGAGGAGAGCAAGAGTAGCCAAAGGCTTTGCCGGCACAACTCCCCAGACCCCTCATGTGTGCGTGCGTGCGTGCACGCGTGTGTGTGCGCGTGTGCGTGCGTAGTGATTTAAAGTGTATTTATTCTGTAGCTTGTAGCTCGGGGAACAGCCAGCAAGGCTGCCAGAGATGAGCAATGATGGGTTGCGCACAAATACACACATACACACACACACACACACACACACACACACATCCACGATGTCTGGGCCTCGCCACTGGGGCCCAACGATCTTCACTTACCCTTCACCCTCCTGAAAAGAAGAGAGAGCGGAGAGGAAAGGGGAGATTATAATATGCTGAGTGATAGAGACAAGGGCCGAGAAGGCACAGTATATGAATGGAGTTACTGTACATTAAGAGGAGGGAAGGAAGGGAAAGGAGAGGAAGAAAGTAAAATAAGGAGGGAAATGGGTCAGAGGACATCAGGAGCTGGTAGGATGCAGAGTAGTAAGAGAGCAGAAGTAGAGTAATCTTAATCTGGTGAGATACATGAGAGCAACACTGCTAACACACATACAGCACATACTGTATATATGTACTGCATACACACTCAGGCATATTACATTGGTAATGCCACCTTCATATCTGACAAAGGTGAACAGCAACACTGACCAGGTTTCTCTCTAATTTTCTTGTGTGTGTGTGTGTGTGTGTGTGTGTGTGTGTGTGTGTGTGTGTGTGTGTGTGTGTGTGTGTGTGTGCGCGCGCGTGATGTGTATATATGTACCTATAGGTGTTTACAGTATATGCATGTTTATCTATTTTCCTAAACATGCACTTATTCTTTAGTCTTTGTGTACTCTGTGTATACTGTGTGTGTGTGTGTGTGTGTGTGTGTGTGTGTGTGTGTGTGTGTGTGTGTGTGTGTGTGTGTGTGTGTGTGTGTGTGTGTCTCACGCGTGCATACCCTGACTTCTGTCTTTTACCTTGCGTGTATACATGCACGTGTGTATACGTGTCTGCTTATACACACCAGACAGTGGTGTGCCATGCCCCTTGTTAATCAGGTTGGATGGATGAGCATGGGCTGTGATTCTGACACCACCACACCTCATTATCAAGTAACTCCTGCTGAGACAGGGAGAGAGTCAGAGAGAGGAAGAGAGAGAGAGAGGGGGGGGGGAGATGAATAGTCGAAGTTATTGAGTAACAACTTTTTTTATTCCCCGCTCTTTCTCTCTCAATATGGACACTGAGATGAGCACTGGAAACACACTGCACCGTATGTCTGTAATTAGATTACAGTCAACAAACAAAAAGACAAGAAAAGCCATTGATTTTGTTATCACCACCTCAGATATAAGATTTGATTTAACCTATCCAGAAACTATAATATATATATATACACTCAACAAAATTATAAACGCAACACTTTTGTTTTTGCCCCCATTTTTATGAGCTGAACTCAAAGATCTAAGACTTTTTCTATGTATACAAGAGAACTATTTCTCTCAAATATTGTTCACAAATCTGTCTAAATCTGTGTTAGTGAGCACTTCTCCTTTGCCGAGAAAATCCATCCACCTCACAGGTGTGGCATATCAAGATGCTGATTAGACAGCAGGATTATTGCACAGGTGTGCCTTAGGCTGGCCACAATAAAAGGCCACTCTAAAATGTGCAGTTTTACTGTATTGGGGGGATCTGGGGGGGTCAGAAAACCAGTCGGTAAACAAAAAAAATAAAAAATAAAAAAAAGGTTGCTGGATATTGGCAGGACCTGGAACACGCTGTCGTATATACCGATCCAGAGCATCCCAAACATGCTCAATGGGTGACATGTCTGGTGAGTATGCTGGCCATGCAAGAACTGGGATGTTTTCAGCTTCCAGGAATTGTGTACAGATCCTTGCAACACGGGGCCGTGCATTATCATGCTGCAACATGAGGTGATAGTCGTGGATGAATGGCACAACAATGGGCCTCAGGATCTCGTCATGGTATCTCTGCATTCAAAATGCCATCAATATAATGCACCTGTGTTCGTTGTCCATAACATACGCCTGCCCAGACCATAACCCCACCGCCACCATGGGCCACTCGATCCACAACGTTGACATCAGCAAACCTCTCACCCACATGAAGCCATACACACTGTCTTCCATCTGCCCTGTACAGTGTAAACCGGGATTCATCTGTGAAGAGAACACCTCTCCAAAGTGCCAGACGCCATCGAATGTGAGCATTTGCCCACTCAAGTCGGTTACGACGACGAACTGCAGTTAGGTCGAGACCCCGATGAGGATGACGAGCATGCAGATGAGCTTCCCTGAGATGGTTTCTTACAGTTTGAGCAGAAATTCTTTGGTTATGCAAACCGATGCAGCAGCTGTCCAGGTGGCTGGTCTCAGAGATCATGGGCTGATGTGGTTACACATGGTCTGCGGTTGTGAGGCTAGTTGGATGTACTGCCAAATTCTCTGAAACGCCTTTGGAGATGGCTTATGGTAGAGAAATGAACATTCAATTCACGGGCAACAGCTCTGGTGGACATTCTTGCAGTCATCATGCCAATTGCATGCTCCCTCAAAACTTGCGACATCTGTGGCATTGTGCTGTGTGATAAAACTGCACATTTTAGAGAGGCCTGCAATTTTTTTTTTTACTGACTGGTTTTCGGACCCCCCCTGACCCCACCAATACAGTAAAACTGCACATTTTAGAGTGGCCTGCCAATATCCAGCAACTTCTTTTTTTTGTTTACTGACTGGTTTTCGAAAACTGCAATATTTGAGAGAAATAGTTCTTTTGTGTACATAGAAAAAGTCTTAGATCTTTGAGTTCAGCTCATAAAAAATGGGGGCAAAAACAAAAGTGTTGCGTTTATAATTTTGTTGAGTGTGTATATATATATATATATATATATATATATATACTTGACTTGAAGGACTTTTGTACACAGCACTTTACCTTATGGTCTGTATTTGGGAAATAAGATATCCAAATGTCACCCTTTTTTATATATATATGCATTTCCAATTTGTCCACATATTTCACTGTTCTGTAATGCTTTAGACTTACAAATTGCTTTGGGTCTATAAGTCTGCAAATGTAGTTCATTTTGTTTATTTTTGTAAACTGGTATGGCCGTTGAAGACAAAAAAAAATATATATATATTTTCTAGATTAGAGGTCTTCATGGGTCCAAAAATACATGCCTGAAACCAGAAAGACCCCGAAATCTATTACTGGGAACCAAACCCATCTATTATTTGAAAGCTGGGACCCGTACCCATGCAGATCCGAAAAATGTTGGACCCGAACCTGGCCGGACCCGGGAGACACAGATCTGTTCGGCAACGATTTCACAGCTGATTGCTGTTAACAAGTTGATTTACAAAAACAAATTTGTGTGTTACCTAATGTAACGTTAGTAGTCTTCTCCTCTGTGCCTGGCTATCCTCCTTGCCAAGAAAGTTGGTAAAATACATCCAGGTTTTCTGTTATTCCTCTTTTGCTGATTGAAACAGCATGGCTAATCCACTCATTAGTATCAGTTGAAAAGTCCACAAGCTGTCACGCTGACAGATGAAAATCATGAGTCATTTACAATCAGCTTTGCAGTTTTATTGCGTAGGGCATAATAAAGATAACTTAGACTTTAACTTTGTCCTTTTGAACTATAATAACACTGCTTGTTGTCACAGCTGCTACCGTTAGCATTGCTGATCTGCTATCAGCTGGCTAATGGCCTTAGTATCACAACAGGAATCAACCATCTGCACAGCTTTTCCGAGAATATGTGGACCACACATATTTCACAGCTTTTCAAAATATTCAAAGCTACTTAAATGTGTGTTGTTGTGCAGTGTCATTACATTAGCTTCTTTTAACTCGACATATTTGGCTGTTAGTGTCACAAAGCTGCAAATTGACAAACACTAGCAGACATAAAGAAAGAATGGTAACAACTCTGGGGTAGTCAGCTGTGTCCAGATGGGTCTGTCTATAAAGATTATTATGCACAGAGGGGGAACAGAGGTGAAAAGAAGAAAGGGAGGACATTTGAGAGAGAAGTGACAGAATGAGGGAGGGCAGATAGAGAGACAGAAACAGAAAAGAGTGAATGCTCATAAGGAGGAGAATCATAACAGGCCCAGATCAATGTGGAGCTCTCTGCAGACTGTCCAATTAGGCTAATGAGTTCAGGGGATTGGCAACGGCTCACTCACATACACACACAGTGCACAACATTGTACATGCTTAACCTTTAAAAAACACATGTTCATCCGCTGCAACTCATCCACAAACATATTTCTCATACCATTTATCATATCTTCTGAACCTTTTAGACATTTAGAAGATCCAAAACAACTTAGATGCAAATTTAAATGGCATGTACTGATGTGTGTTGACCTGTACATTCACTCAAAGCCATTCATGTTGTTTTTGCTACATCATGCTGCTGCCTCACACAGTGTCATAAAAGCCAGCTTATTGCGCTTGACATTATACTGATCCTTGGCCACAGTATACCCCTGTTCTCAGACACCTCATGATCGCAACAGTGAGCGTTAGTTACCCTATTCTCAAACCATTTTTTTGCACAGTGTTTGGAAGATAGGCTTAAAACACACAGGGAGAATTCACAAAATGGGAGCAGGATAGGAGAGTAGGGTGGATGAGAGGAATGAAAAAGGGCTGAAAGTCGAGAAAATGAGAGGGTGCAGAGGACCTAGGTGAGAGCATTGCGTAGAGTTGCAGAGAGAAAAGGAGATAGGTTAAAATGAGGGTGGGACAAAAGAGGAAGAAAGGAGATGGGAGGAGAAGATCCCATGGAGAGATCAGCACAGAGGAGGGGAGAGCAGAGGGAAATATGGGTGTGGAAGGAAAAAAAACAAGTGGATAGTTAACCCTCCACTGAGACATGGAGAATTACTATTGATCGGGCTTAGCATGCTTTTTCTCTTTCCTGTTTTTCACTCCTTTGCCTCCCTCCTCTGTCCCTCTTTTTCTTCCTCCGCATCCCTCACCCAGCCCTCCTCTAACTTTTTTCTCTTTCTCTGTTTTCTCTTTCTCTTCTCAGCCTGTAACCTCTATTCTCTGCAGCCAGTTTATAGATACCATAAATTGTCAAGAGACTGTTTAACTTTTCATTTGTCACCATTGCTGTCTGCCTGGCTGTCGATCTCCAAACATCCTTGGGTTTAAATGAATGAAATGCTTGTATGCGTCTTAATGTACGTATTATGCACCTTATTAGTTCAAATGTATTTCTATTAAGTGTGTCCAAGGATGCATTCCTTCCTCAGTTTGTTTGGTGGATGACGAGTTTTGAAAGATGCTGCCATCATCCATTAGACCATGTATTCACGCTAGCTTGGCTGTAACCTCTTCATCTTATTTGCCGACTGTTTATATACCAGTGCAGATATCTTTAACAGCAAGGCAGATACAGGCAGAGGCAGCGTTTTTTTCATTGTAATGAAGAAAAGTAGAGGGTTTCAAAAATCTCTCATGATAAGCTTTACTCCATGAAGCCACCTTTTCACCACATCATGGAAGTTTTAACATTACATTACATTACATGTCATTTAGCTGACGCTTTTATCCAAAGCGACTTACAATTAAGTGCTTTCAACTGTGAAGGTTCAAACTCCAGACAACAAGTAGTAAGTGCAAATACATTAGCTTTAAATAGGCAAAGCTACAAAGAGATATATATATATATATATATATATATATATATATATTTTTTATTTATTTTTTTTTTTTTTTATCCGAGGTGTAGTCGGAAGAGATGTGTTTTTAGCCTTCGGCGGAAGATGTGTAGGCTTTCGGCCATCCTGATATCGATGGGGAGCTCGTTCCACCATTTGGGAGCCAGGACAGTGAACAGTCGGGATTTCGTTGAGTGATTAGTTCTCCCTCGCTGTGAGGGGGCAGCAAGCAGTTTGGCTGATGATAACATCTTCAGTATACCTCTACTTATAGAAGCAAATGTTTTCAAATACACCCAACACTGGCTGAGAGAATATTATTTTTGGCATACTGTCAACTTTCGATTCCTTCTGCCAGTCTTGCAGTACACAGGTGTCATTTCAAATGACACTGCACTGCACTGAAACTCACCGCATTGAAAAGTCACTTGGTTTTGTTGCTTAGTCTTGTTGGCTTCATTGAGTGGTGAGTCTTGTCTCCAAAGTTTCTTAGAATAAAGGTATTTATTATAAATGCTTATATTCTTCTAAATGCACAAAGACTAAAGCATCTCTTATATGAGCTGCTCATTATGCTCGAAATGTTCTCTAATGAAACTCAGCTTTTTTCAAATAATTCACATCATCTGGCAGATCCCGGCGGACCTCCGCTGCTCTGCTCCGCAGGGAGCTCCAATGCGCTAGTGCCTCGGAGGGAAGCCAAACACTGTTCATCTGCACACACTGCCCACACTTAGATGACACAGAGATGGTTTAAACTTGGCAAAGTATCCCTTTAATTTGTAGAAACCTGCTTTTTCCATTTTGTTTTTCAGTAAGGTCAAACTAGGGCAATGACGGCTGTCTCACATCGAACACACACTCTCTCTCACACACACACACACACACACACACACACACACACACAGAGCGTCATTTAGGTCGTCTTCTGGGCGCAGGTGTCAACATGCTTTGGCACTGTAGCGTTTGAAAGGCAGTGCAAAGCTGGGTGGTGATAAGGACAGAACAACTGTAAAGCCCTCCAGGTCCTTCACTGTATCACCACACAATCACACACATACACACACACACACACACACACACACACACACACACACACACACACACACACACACAGTGTATACACATACATTTTAAATCAATGTCCAGATCTTGACACCATTGTATGGGCACTGAAGGGGTCTCTTCAGGCGAGGCGGATTGTGTGTGTGTGTGTGTGTGTGTGTGTGTGTGTGTGTGTGTGTGTGTGTGTGTGTGTGTGTGTGTGTGTGTGTGTGTGTGTGTGCGCGCGCGTATTCTATCCCTCATGGCTCCACCCTCCATCTCTGCAATTTGCTCCTTTTATCGCCATCAGGGGAGCAAATGGTTTCTATAGCGACAGGCACTAGGAATTTCTCTGAACATCTTTTTTTTCAGTTTTGAAGCCTTGGGGAGTGAGAGTGAGTGAGTGTGTGTGTGTCTGCACTAAAAGCCAATTATGTTTATGACCCTTTTGCCTTTCTTTGTGGGATTGTGATATTAGGATTTGCACATACAGTACTGTATGATGTTACTTTTAACGGTTGTGTTTTACATATGTTTTATGTTTACATTCCTCATTTATTCAAAAAATATTTTTTAGTTGTTGTCTGAAAATCCCTATTTCCCTCGGTGCCCATACACACAGTTGACTTAGTTTCAGACTGATGCTAGATGTCACATGGTGGTCAAACCTCCAGACATGACGAGGTTTTTCATGAGGATACGTGTCATAGGACCTCGGCAGATGGATACACACACACACACACACACACACACACACACACGCACACACACACACACACACACACGTTAACATGTTGTAGCTCCCTCTGAGGCATCCATGTTCTCTGTGTGTCTGTCTCTCTCTAATGTTTCTCACATTATTATGCCCACAAGGAAGTACATATTTTCAGCTTCAATATCAGGGGGAGAGTTTGGATCCCAAAATCCTAGTCATTGTCCTCGCTGTTTGCCATTCCACTAAGAGAAAAATTAGGAAAGATAATGAGAGGACAATTTAAATGTATTTCCCCAACTAAGAAAAACAACAAACCACTGCAGGAAAATGACATTAAAATATCCTAAATCTAGATTCCACACTGCTACATCTAAAATCATTTAATGTGTATATGCATATGTGTTCTGTACTCAGTGACTAGCATACAGGAGTCAGCAACAATGTGAGAGTCTTTGCAGTATACATAATAGTGTGTGAGTGAAAGACATCAGACAAACGTCAACAGGGCCATGATGACACAGACCTCCTCATTGATAAGTGGCTTTGCAAATATGAACACAATTCAAACCTCAACACATTTTGTGTTACTTTAATATTTCCTTCACTGCAAATTACAGCACCACAACTGCTAAAACATTTGTTACCACCAAGTTTGTTGTGGTCACAAAATGTAATCTTTAGAAATGTGTTCCTAGAAGAAGAATTTGTAAAAAATAAAATGTTGTGTTATACAGCTACATGTGTAGTACACATAGTAGTACACATGTAGTACACATCAGGAACATTGATAATATGGAGTACAGGCCTATAAACCTATCCAGAGGCTACCTGTAGACCCTAAAGAAATCTTGTCTTTGTATTATTATTGTCTTGTTATGTCTAAAAAATAGGCCTTATAATGTTTTAAAGAGTCCTTCGTTGTTTTTACAAAAGTATTTTAGGCAGTAATGTTAGCCTAAGGAAGGTCTTGTAGTTTGAAATGTTGAAAAGAGAAATAAACTATTCATCTGGAGCCTAACAGTGTGCAGATCTCCTCTGTGTGCTGCAGTGATGTTAGTTATACAACTTGATTCTGTGTAGTACGTTGTTGGGTATCGGTAGGCGTACAGATTCAATTATTGGCAAATTATCAAAGATGGTTTATCAATATTAATAAAGTTATGAATATGGGTATTAATAACTTTACCAAATTAACAACAAACAATCAAAACGGGGCACCACCCCGGACAACCAGGGACCAATATTGAACTGTGAAACCGTCTCATTAGGTGGTGTTTCCTTTAAAATACAGATCTGAATTAATTTGATTCATTGATCTGGTGTTTTCTAAAGGAACAAAGGGAAGGATGAAGTTCACTGACCTGTGTTCAACCAGCAATTATTACAACAAAACAATCACAACAACTGCTATTTAAAGTATAATGGTATTTATTTAACTTCAAAATCATCAATGGCCAATCAATAATTCTTTGATCAATCAAAACCAATATACCTCTTTTATAAAACTACAACGAAAAGCAAAACAGCCAACCGACATGTAGCGGGCATGTGTGTGTGTGTGTGTGTGTGTGTGTGTGTGTGTGGTGTGTGTGTGTGTGTGTGTGTGCGTGCGTGCGTGCGTGCGTGCGTGTGAGGAGGGGGGTGAAGAGACCACGGGGGTTGCTAGGCAACGCGATCAAGATTAGCCGTCAGCTCGTTCAAGCTAGCCTATGTGCTACAGACACAAATAGATACACAAATAGGTTTTAGCTATTAAATGCCTGTGTGTGCGTTTAGGTGTGTGTATATGCGACTGTCGTGGCTAACAGTGTTAGCTGTTCACAACACGTGTATTCATGTCTGGGTGGATGTGTGTGTATGTTAGGTTAGTGTCAAAGAGGGAAGGAGAGCATGTTTTAGAGAAAGAAAAAGGAGCATTCAGAGTCTTGATTTCGAGGCTCTGAGGAATAAACACTCCTCTCGTCCACTCAGGATTCTGGCCCAACGTGAAGTTGGGCAGAGTCTGAGACTTTGTCAAAGAGGGGAAATGTTTATTATACACACTCTGGTGTGCAAACAGCTGATTCTTCGCGGAGATAAACACACGCTCCATCGGTCTAAACAGGGCCGCGGGGTGGCGTTCTCATCACGCCGCAGGCTGTATTCAGACGGACCAACGGAGCTTATTATCCGTGAACGGAGCAGCAATGTAGCATTTTCAGTTCACAAGCTACATTATTCAACACAACATATATCAACAGTATCATGATCAAATGATACATTCACAGCAAAACAGATTGGACTCGGCGGTCCAATCAGATTAATAAATCTTCTAAAAAAATTAAAACAAGTATTAATCAAAATCACATTAATGTCATAACACAATTCACAGCATAGCGGTCATAAACATCAATAAACACACCTATTTCTCTGCCCAGAAAAGCTCAAGCCTTACGTGTGTGTTCAGTCCGTTCGTTTCTGTCCATAGATTTCCACAGAAAAACAGAACGAGAATCCGGATCGCCCGTCGGCGAGTTCATGGAAAACTTTTCCCTCCAAAAGCAGCAGGAAGGGAACAGTTTAGTCGACTTGCGAAGAAAAACACTGTTTCCTTCTCCTGCAGATATGAAAACACTGGCGCGTGGTTTCACAGGATCCACGGTGCTCCCAGCACTGAAATTAAATCCTTTGTTTCAAAAATGGAAGTTTTAGCACAAACTTGGGCGCTGACCTGTTACAACCAGAGTTGAGATGGAAAGCGATGATTTTGGTGTATCAGCAGGTTTTATAGGCCCCGACCTCATGCTGTGTTCAGGGTCTTGCTGAGCCAATGGGGAGATTCCGAACTGTCGAAGGTGTGAAAACCTTTGCGAAGGTCCGCCCAGAAGCCATTTTGTGGCCTTCTTATCTCCTTGTCTTCATTTAGGAGTTTGGAGCAAGGGATGTGGAATTTACATGTAGGCTGAAACCCTCTGTTTGAAAGACCACATGGTCTCTGAGTCTTTTGTCTCTGAGTGCCGGTTGGCCACATGTGTTCTTTTGTACAAGATCAGTTTATGCACATTTGTTTGGATCCAACAACGTCTTAGATCTAACTTGGTGGAACCTGCAGAAACCCTGAGTCCAGACCTAGTTAAACCCAGCATTTTGCAGTCATAATTATATTTTAGAACACCAAACGCCAGAAATGTTTTTACTCCATGATGCACTGATCAGATGAAAAAATTGCCCCAGCTTTCTTCAGTTATAAACTAAGGTCTATTATTAAAAGTATTTAAATGTATCTATAGATTTAAATATTTACCTAAATGTTTACTTATTAGTGCACTTTTCAAAATCATGTCATCTGTTGTGTACTCTACCTGTCCAAGTTTTAAATGGGTAAGTGAATGATCAAGTTCCGTCCACTGGAGACTTTGCAGATTGGGGCAATATTTTTGAGGGACATAAAGACAAAAATGTTTGGATATATAAATGAAGCACTCAGATGGAAAAGAGCTGCTTCTTCTACTTTCTTCTGTGTATTTTAGTTTTCTGGTTTCCCCTTTCTCTCAGCGCAAATTGGGCTATAACCTTTAGAAATCTCTGTATTTACTTTCAGACATATGTGTGTGGTCCTGAGTGTCCCCTTGTTCATATTATTGGCTGGGCTTTGAAACACTAACTCGTTAAATGTGATTTATATTGTGTGTGTGTGTGTGTGTGTGTGTGTGTGTGTGTGTGTGTGTGTGTGTGTGTGTGTGTATGAGAAATGCACACACTCACGCCCAGGCCAGCTGCTTATGCTGCTTTGAATCCGCTTTGTCTTCTAAGAGATGGATTGTAGGCTGTCAGTCATGTGTACAGGGTGGAATTCCCTGCCAAAGACTCCACTGGCTCTGCCATAGAGAGATAGGACAACACACACACACACACACAAGGCACTCCGATACACTGCTCTGCATAATACCCTTTGCCAGCCTCCTCGTGTTCTGAAATGGCTTTGCTCCAGCCGAGGCCACATTTCCTAGCCAGTCTTCTCTCTCACACACACACACACACACACACACACACACACACAGCACTCAGCAGACGCTAAGCCAGGCTCCCTGCCTGCAATGTAACCCTCCTTGATCCTCCATCAGACACACAGAAACACACACATACACTCAGACCCACCCTCCCCCCCTGAGTGGCAGAGTGCAAGCCATCCACATCTTGCCTACTGACAGGGAGCAGCAGTCTGTCAAAAAACATCAAACCCAAACTGGCTTAAAGGTCCAATCACCTCAAAAATCCTGTTCTGTCCAGCCCGATGGACGGGGTTCAGTGTGAAGCACTGAGTGGCAGTGGGCTGATTTAAACGGCTTCCCCTGCTGGATCCATCTCAAAGTAGCACTCATGCTCTTTCCTCTGTGTCAGTGCACTGTTAGTCTGTCTGGCATTTGATTGGTGGATATCAACAACAAGAAATTGCATTGCCATAAAGGCCACCTCATGGTTCATAATAAAAACAGGAGTAAGCGAAGGGGATTAGTAGTATTCATAGGTGACAGGTGCTGCTGCAGAGTTGCTCAGCATAAGCAGTGAAACTAAAATCTTCATCTGGCTCCTGGTGGTTGTTTAGTTTAGTTGGTCAAATCCAGTAGCTGTGTTTCCCTCACATCTCCACACCACACTTTATTCCCTGCCAAGTGAGTTTTGGTTGTTTCATTTTAGTTTTAATGCAAAGCTTTACACCAAGAAATGCTTGTTTTTTGCTGGCCTTATTTCTCTGGACATAAGCCAGTTTCAAGCCCAGTTTCTTGCTGCATCATGTTCCTTCTTGTCTTACATCAGTGTTTCCTCTATGTAGATTTTGTAGTGGCGGCCCACCATGGCGGGGTGTGTGTGTGTGTGTGTGTGTGTGTGTGTGTGTGTGTGTGTGTGTGTGTGTGTGTGTGTGGACAGACCTGGCCCCACTGCTAAAAAAAAATCCTAAAGGAAACACTGCTTACATGTCTTTTTGTTTTGGGGTCACTGTCCATCTTACTGTCTATTTATATATTTTTACCCCAGTGCCTATTGCATGCTCAGCTGTCCTGGTGGGAGTGACTTGGTTCAGAGTTTCTTACCGTGTTTTCCTTCATGATTTCTTTGCATGTACTGAGGGTCTCAGGTCAGTTGTATAGCAGGTAGACAAGCTACATTAGGTAGGCTTCTCTTGGCTCTGTTTCATGCTTTTGCATACATTATTTACCTAATTTATTATTTACCTCATATAATTGTGTGCTTTGTGATTGATCAGAATCAGAATCAGAAAGGGCTTTATTGCCAAGTACGTTGCACATACGAGGAATTTGTCATGGTGTTGTTGGAGCATGTCACACATACAAATATAAGAAGGATAAAAAGAATATAAACAATATAAGTATAAACATATACACACAGTATGTATTAATAACGATAAAATAAATTTAAATAAATAGTAAAATAAGTTAAACAGTAGTGAAAAGGGACGCTACAGCAGAGTAGGTACAGTGGCATGAGGAGCCAGAGGTGGGGTGTGGAGAGAGTCAGGATGGATTCCGAGCCTTGTTGATAAGGCTAGTGGCGGAGGGGAAAAAACTGTTTATGTGGCGTGAGGTTTTGGTCCTGATGGACCTCATCCTCCTGCCAGAGGGGAGTGGCTCAAAGAGCTTGTGTCCGGGGTGGGAGGGGTCAGCCACAATCTTTCCAGCACGCTTCAGAGTCCTGGTGGCGTATAGGTCCTGGAGCGTCGGCAGATTGCAGCCAATCACCTTCTCAGCTGACCGAATGACACGCTGCAGCCTGCCCTTGTCCTTGGCAGTGGCAGCAGCGTACCAGATGGTGATGGACGATGTGAGGATGGACTCAATGATGGCTGTGTAGAAGTGCACCATCATTGTCTTTGGCAGGTTGAATTTCTTTAGCTGCCGCAGGAAGTACATCCTCTGTTGTGCTTTCTTCACGAGGGAGCTGATGTTCAGCTCCCACTTGAGGTCCTGGGAGATGGTAGTTCCCAGGAAGCGTAAAGACTCCACAGTGTCAATTGTGGAGCCACAGAGGGTGATGGGGGCAGGTGGGGCTGGGTTCTTTCTGAAGTCCACAACCATCTCCACTGTCTTTAGAGCGTTGAGCTTTAGGTTGTTTTGCTTGCACCAGGTCACCAGGTGGTCAGCCACCCACCTGTAGGCGGACTCGTCTCCATCAGAGATGAGTCCGATGAGGGAGGTGTCGTCCGCAAACTTCAGAAGCTTGACAGACTGGTGACTGGAGGTGCAGCTGTTGGTGTACAGGGTGTGATGATGAGTTAGGCTTATGTAGGACATTTCTATGTAAAGTCTAAAGTTGTAAAGTTTCTAAGTAAAGCAGGCCTTTTTTCAAGATGGACTTGAATGGAGCACCATAACATGTTTTGGCCTCCACAGTTTTCAGTTTTGTAAAGTTTTCTCCGAGGTTCAGTTAGGTGGAGGTATGACAGCTCCCTGTGTGTGTTTGCTCCAAAGTAAGGAAATTATTCTGTCAGGCTGTGCGTGTCGCTGGCCAAGATATGACTGTTGTCATCTCCCGCAGATTTACAGCAGTGGGGTGTGTGTGTGTGTGTGTGTGTGTGTGTGTGTGTGTGTGTGTGTGTGTGTGTGTGTGTGTGTGTGTGTGTGTGTGTGTGTGTGTGTGTGTGTGTGTGTGTGTGTGTGTGTGTGCGTGTGTGTTTCCGTACAGCATATCAGAATACACACACTTGTACATTTTGTTTTCTTTATTGGGCTGCAAGTCACCTTGGAACAAGACTTAAGAATCTACAGCCACGGGGCGACCTCACACCCGGCATTGTGTGCGACACGTGTAGGGCTAAGTCCTTGGCAGCGGCCCAGGTTCGAATATGACCCACAGTCCTTTGCTGCGGTCATCCCATCTTCTCCCCCTTTCCTTTCATTCTCCAGCTGCTCTATAATAAAATGTAATAAAAGCCCAAAAAAGAATCTACAGCAATGCTAGCAGCTCTGTGAGACTGTGTTGCACAGTGCTTGGAGATACATGCTAACATGCTTATATTTACCAGGTATAATGTTTACCAGGTTGTTAGTTTAGCATGCTAACATCTGCTTATTAGTACGAAACACAAAGTACAACAGTGATAGGAATGTTATTTATGACTAAAGACATAATTTCTTTGGTCATAAAGTAACATGTATTAGATCACGTGTAACATGTGTTAGAGATACAGTATTTCACTGGATAGGTGGAAACTTTGACCTGCTGATGGAAAGTCACGGAATGACCAGAGTGGTTAGTATTCATCCTCTGGCCACCATGAATGTCTGTACCAAATTTCATCCATCCAATAGTTGTTAAAGTGCTCATATTATGCTTTTTCCCTTTCCTTTATTTTGTTATATATCTTTTTTGTGCATGTTATAGGTTTACAAAGTGAAAAAGCCCAAAGTCCCCCCCAAAGGGACTTACCATCTCCAACAGAAAACACTGTTCACAAACTGCTCCAAACAGCTCTATTGTAGTCCAGCCTTTACTTCAGAGACAAACGTGGTCACTTTGGAACACATGTTATAATGCTCGCCTAGCTGCTAGCATGGCACGCCCTCATACTCTGCTTCTGACTGGCTAGTAGTCCTTACCTAGGTACTGTCAGGACACGCCCTCATACTCTGTTTCTGACTGGCTAGTAGTCCTTACCTAGGTACTGTCAGGGCACGCCCTCATACTCTGCTTCTGACTGGCTAGTAGTCCTTACCTAGCTACTGCACATGTGCGACTCCCAACAAAGATGGAACAGAAGTGAGAGGTCTCACTCTGTAGCTAAAACAGAGAGCTCAACACACAGGGTGAAAAGAGGAGCTGCAGCAATGTGCAGTACAACAAAAATATGGTGTTTTCTGAAAATTAAACCACTTTAAGATATTTACCTAAAAGATATTTACCTAAAAACTGGGCGCCTGGGTAGCTCAGCTGGTAGAGCGGGCGCCCATATATAGAGGTTTAGTCCTTGACGCAGCAGCCGCGGGTTTGACTCCGACCTGCGGCCCTTTGCTGCATGTCATTCCCCCTCCTTCTTCCCTTTCATGTCTAAGCTGTCATATAGGAATAAAGCCCCCCCCCCCAAAAAAAAAAAAAAAAAGAGAGAGAGAGAAAAAATATATTTACCTACAAATGTAAATGTTAGCGCGAGAGGAAAAGTACATTATGTGGCAATCCATCCATTAGTTGTTGAGATATTTCAATCTGGACCAAAGTGGTGGACCGACTGAAAGACATCTCCATCTCTAGAGCCACACTGCTAGCGTGGCTAAAAAGCAACATTAACGGTCTGATATGATATCTCCCCTTACAGTCATCTTCTGTTTTTGTTAGTGAATTTACTAGATTATCATTAAAAATCATGTATAAAATCCCATACAGCAGTTTCCACACACGCTCACTCTCACACACACACCTCAGTAAATGTCAGACACTCCAGGATTTATCCTAAATGTCTGTTAGAAGCCAGGGCTTTGTACTGCCCTGAACAAGTCAATGTCCATGAAACTCTGCTCAGCTCTTCCTGGAAACAGAAAATATTTCTGTCTGTCTTCCCCCCCCCCCTTTCGTGTGCGATTAAGACAATTATGCTGCCCTTTTCACAACACTCAGCAACCCCAGCACTATAAAGCTGGAAAAATAGAATACATAGAGCGATAGAGAAATTTAGAGAAATAAAGAGAGATGACTGATGAAAAGATTTCTCGTATAGAAGGTGTCGAAGGGTCTATTCAGCATTGAGACCGGCTGGAGCCAGAGCATGTACATAACAGCATTATGGACAAGCTTTTATTGCACTAACATAAAGCACATTTATACCATAGCCACTGCTGTCTGTACCTTAAATTACGCTGAAGAATTTTGACCATCTTCCCAAGTTAAAATGTCAGCTTTGAGCTGTGAGCTGGACTGATGTGACCCAGGTTTAGCTGGGGTAGCCAAAAATGAACTGAACAAATGAACTGAGGTTAGGCATAGATTAAAAAAGTAAAGAGAGAAGCAAAGCTGTTGTGCTCCTCTCGGCCTGCAATAAGCAGTCCATCCACATTAGTTCTGATCACTGGCTGCCTCCAGGCTTTCTCTCACTCTCTCTCTCTCTTTCTCTCTCTCTCTCTCTCTCTCTCTCTCTCTCTCTCTCTCCTTCTCCTTCCACCCATCTCTCTCTCTCTCCTTCCCTCTCTTTGTTTACCACGTAGAGGTTGATTTATGTTGGCTGCACTTGGCAGAGTTGGGTGGTGTGGGCGAGATACAGCAGCTGAAGGGTAGAGAGAGGGGAGACGAGCAGGAGGGAAGCGAAATGAGTAAGGCCAAGTCGGACTGATGTATCAGGAGGGGAGAGAATGATGAGCAGAGGAGAAAAAAGAGACTAATGGTTGGATTAGAATAGTAAGCAAGGAGGGAGAGATTACAGGATGGAGGAGGAGGAGGGAGGTTGTGTGAGGAGACAGGGAGAGGTGTTGGACTGGCCTCAGGTGTCTCACTCTCATTTGTATCTTTTATAAAGCTTCTTCATGTCAGAACAGTCTCATGCTGCACCTTACCTTTACTTGTACAGTTTAGTCTTATTGCTGAAAATCATAGTCAGGATAGTTTAGAGCTGATTATATTACGTAGAACTAGTGATTCCTTTGGGAAAAGCAGGGCCGTTGCAGCTGCAGATCACCCAAGCAAATGGGGGTTACAGTATGTTAACATACACCGCTGGCAATTGAGTCAGTTGCATTGAGCAGAATGAATGAATGAAAATGTGTAGAGCTTTATTCACAGAATGGTTTTTCACAGATAGTTTTGTTTAAAAGGGGCAGAAAAACACAAAATACAAATGCTAAAATGTGCATTATTAGTTTTTTTTTAAGTATGTACAAAGATGAATTAAAAAAAAGATCTACATATTATGCAAATATGCCTGGCCAATTTCGAGAGAATGACCCAAGCAGGGCTTGGGGTTAAAATAAATAATGCCCATTATGTCACACCTGAGAGGAGTATAAATTGCGGAGAATTATGGAACCTTTTTTGAGCTGCATGCTAACATGCTCACAATGACAGTGCTAACATTCTGATGTGCTGCAGGTATGTTTACTATGTTCACCATCTTAATTAAGCATGTTAGCATTGTTTAGCGTGCTCGGTATGTGATTCAGCTGGGATTTGCTCATAGTACATACAAATTTAGACTTAATGATGAGGTTAGATACGAAGTTGAGGTTATTACAGTTCATCCTGAGTGGAACATGAATGTGTGCACCAGATTTCATGGCTGTCCTTCAAACAGTCGCACTAAAAACTGCAAGTGTGAATCTCATTGTTGTGCTAGAGGAAAGGTCATGGGATACATTGTGGGAACTATTCATGTCTGTACCAAATTCTTTGCTAATCCATATCGTCAACGTAGAGATATTTTAATGGATTGGGGAAAAACTTTAAACCTGCTGGTGGATTTGGAGGAAAAGTTAGAGGATCACCCTGCTCTTTAGGATTCATTCTCTGGGCACCACAAATGTCTGTATAAAATGTCATTGCAATCCATTTGGTAGTTTTTGTGATGTTACACTAAAATGTCAACCTCATGGTGACACCAGAAGAAATTCATCTTCTAGAGGCAATAATTGTCCAACAGTAATATGGACACAATGTGTCTTAAAAGCAAAACACTGGGTCACAATACTTTTTTGAGATGAAGCTTTTATAACATTAAAATGGTCTTTTCTCTCCCTCCCTTCCTGCAGCCGGTCAGTTGAGCCAGTCGGCTCACTTCTCCCTCCAGCTGCCCTACACTGTGCTGGGCCTCGGACGCAGCGCCAACTTCTTGGACCACCTTTTCGTCGGCATCCCCCGGCAGCCTGGAGAGACGGTGAGGAAATATGAGAGGCTTATATTACCGAGACACTTCACAGCCCTCCTGTAGGAGCAGCCCCAGGCTCTATGGTCTCACAGATGTTTTGAGGGAGATGCATTTATTTATTTTTAGAGGTGTGTCTGAGACCTCTAGCAGATAGAGAAAAGGAAGTAGGTGTGCTGAACAACCCTTCAACCCCCAGAGTGCAAATTGCATCAAATTTATAAAAAAAGTATACTAGAACACTTATAATACCACTTACGTGCCCAATCAAGTCATTTCTGAGCACCCTAACCGGTCCTGGATATAAAAGTGTATGGCATGCATGGCTGAGACAGTTAATGTCAGTGTGATAAGTCTAAGAAAAAAAGGGAGTGAGAGACAAGCAGAACTCGCCTCGGGATCATGATGTTATGAACTAGAAAATCTTTTAAATCAAATGTAATTCATGGTAAGCCATATTCAAGCACTGTTGAAGTCAGTTTAAAAGAAGAGAGCAAAATAGTTATTTTTTCTCCTACCACTCAGGCTTTATTTGACAATGTTCATTTTGTCTGAGGATTGTGAGACTTGTTTGAAGGGTATTTTGTGAAGATTTAGAAGAGGGATTTCCCTCCATGTATTTTCTTATCAAATAAGAAACGCTGAACAGTAACAGCATTGTTTTCCTAATCTTTCAAAAACGTTTACTTCTTGGTTGAGGTTGTTTATTTTCTTATTCAAGCACCAGTTGATGCTGATGATGAACAAAATCTGTGCTAACTGGTGTTTATATCAATTGTCAAATGATTATGTCTTCATAATGTTTGCAAATGAGGGAACTACAAGAGTATGGGAGAAATCTGTAGTCCACAAAATGTTTTTGTTTTCCTTTTACTTATTTGTGAAATGATTGATAAGTCTGTATTACGCTTTACACAAAAAATATATCCTGCTCAATGAGGATACGTTTTTAAGAGGCATATTTTGCAGCCTTCATCATTAGAAATAGTCCAATTTTGGCAGAATAAATATGACAGCATACTGAGGCACTAGAGGCGAGACTAGGCAGTACAATGGCAGTGAGAAAAAGCTATTTCCTTTGCCTCGTCTGGTAATTAAAGAGAAGAAGAGAGGTTGAATAGACAGTTTCTTTATGGCAGATAGATTCCACATCCCGCTTATAATGTATCAGATAAGTGATGACATCACCCAGGGGATTGCTAAAGGTGCAGCGACCTCCCCGCTTGAATAGAAATATCAACACCCCCCGTCTTTTCTTTGAGATTCACACACACATGTAGAGAAAGCCTGAGCGTAGAGGATATACTGTATGAATGACTCTGGATGTGTGTGCCTCCTGTCATACTACAAGCCAACATTATATTAACAAAGTAAATAATTGATTAGGTTCATGTTTTTAATCTTTTCGTCGGACACATTTCCACGTCACACTTCTTCAGATGTCAGCGCTCTTCAGTTCCATTCTCTCACCATCTCTGCATTTCATCATCTATCTCTGTTCTGTCTCTCTTGTCACACTGAATACCAGGCACGACAGGGCCTTCGTCAAGCAGCTGATCAGAATTGTAGATGTTGGTCTGCGGCTCAGAAGCTGTAGTGCACCGAGAACACTCCTCTTCCTATGCAAAGAAATCTTTTTTTTCCTCCTCCTTGCCCGTTCCTTCTACAAAGTGAATTAATGAATGCCTAAAGACGCGGCCCATTATGCGCAGTAGATTTATTTTTTTTTACCCAGAGGGACTAGGGAGTGGAGTAACTCCATCAAATCTACCTGTAACCGTTACACCACCCTGCTCAGCCGGCAGGACTGGATCTTTCTGTTTGTTGACTCTCTTTATCTACTGTATCTCTTATTCTTGTTTTCTTTCTCTCTCAGTCTTTATATCTGTCCTGCTTCCATTCTCTCGCTTTCTCCCCTGCTGTGCCCTTTACAATTTTCTCCTCCGCAATGAAAGTTTCTGCCTGCTGTTTCACAGAAGGAGAGGTTTTGTAAAATCTACTTGGATATCTTCCATCTTCCGTCCAATCATTCCTCTCTTTTATTCACCCCCTCCCTGTCTTTCTCTGTGAGTCTCTCTCCTCCTGTTCACTTATCTTCCGCCCAGGGGATTCCCTTTGCTGCTCAAAGTGGTTTACTTCACTAATCAGTCCCCTACTTGTCATTCTCTCTCTCTCTCTCTCTCTCTCTCTCTCTCTCTCTCTCTCGCTCTCTCTCTCTCTCTCTCTCTCTCTCTCTCTCTCTCTCGCTCTCGCTCTCGCTCTCTCTCTCTCTCTCTCTCTCTCTCTCTCTCTCCCTCACCCTCCATCTCTGTGTCTGTCTCCCTCACTCTCGCATAGTGTGCCAGTTTCTCTGGCTTTGAACCAGAGCATCTCTCTTTCTCTCTGAAGACTTGGGAACACTTTTCTCTTCCAAACAGCCAGATCGGATCTGCTCCCAGGCATCAGTAGTGGAGGCTGACTCGTCTCTAGATCTGCTCCCCCGCCAGTTGCCACTCCGACGG